>NW_019723915.1:617300-635804 GCF_002891405.2 Cryptotermes secundus | reverse complement strand
CAAATGGGAGTAAGATTTCGAATGCCAACATAGAAGCAGTTCTGTGAATTCTATGCATTCCTTGCATAGATAACATAAAATGGACCCTACTACGGGACTGGACGGAACTTATACAAATGCATGTGTACCAGGTAGTCTTATGGACGTTATCTGCCACTGGCTTCTGTGGTTCACATCTCATTCTGGTCCATGTCGGTATAATGTAACAACATATTGTCTATTACTGCGGGAAGTGCAATCGTGGCTTTTACATGGGTACAGTCATACAAAAGTGCCTAGTCTGCTATATTTTATGAAGCTAAAATTTAATTTCATCAATTTAATCATATATATATATAACTAAAAACAAGCAGGTACATGAAATAAAACATGTGCCCAATAAGATCTATAACTCAGCTGTGGACCGGACGACCGGGGTTCGAATCCTGGGATGGGAAAGATTTTTCTTTTCTCCAGAGCATTCAGATCGGCTCTGCGGCCCACCCAGCCTCCTATCCAATGGGTGCCCGAGGAATATAGCGGCCGGGGGTTGAAGCTGACGACTCTCCTCAATCTAGTGCCAAGGTCAAGACTGGTGGAATTATACCTCTACTCCCCCATACGTCTTCAGGGCATAGTGCTTAATCAATTAAGAAAAAGGAAAACCTTAACTTTTCAACTTTATTGATATCACACATATTTCGACCTTAAATGCAACTTATTAATCCAGTCACCCTTCTTCCTCACTGATGTTTCGGCTATATACGGCCAACATCAGGTGTCTTGCTAAAATTGTTGCATTGTATGTCAAAATTTCGTATCGCGTGCGAACACGATATTTCTTCATTAATTAATTTTAATTAACGTCGGTTTATTTTAACAGAAGGCACCTGGCCATATACAGCCGAAACATGGAGTGAGGCAGAAGAGTGGGTAGATACTATATTGCATTTAAGGAAAAAATATATGTGTGAATTACATTACACAGGATGCATAAATAAATATTTTATACTTCAACATGAAACACTGTTATGTACAGCAGATGTTTCGACCCAAGACACACGAAGTAACTGCAAGATGGACAAAGTTACATAACAAAGAGCCTCACAGTGCATCCGCTTCGAGGAATGTTACAAGAGCGACCCAGTCAAAGAGAACATCAGGACATGTCTAGCTATTATGTGAAGTTTTGTTAAAACGTAGAATAATATGGCTTTAAATTTTTACTTAGATCCGTAAGATAATGTATTATCCCATCTATGCTGCGGTCAATCAAATAGTCTCTTCTCTTCAAGTTTACCACCTACAACTTTGTACATATGTCATCTTCACGTGCGTGCTACATATGCCATCCACCTCAGCAGAACTACAAATGTGTATCCTTGAAGTGAGTTTACACTGTCCTGGCCCTGGCTCTATGGAATAGACGTACCGTGCCCACCTCCGAAGACTTGGGGTTCGCACAGCCACGAGTAAAGCAGTCCGGTCAGGTACACATGTGACTGTGTCCTCTCTTCCCCTGAACTTCCTTCTTTTTTTGACATAACCAAAAATGGCATTTGCCATCTTCTGTGTATGGGGCAGTCTTCCTGTATTCGAACCGATCGGCCGCGTGATGAAGAGGCAGCGATATACCTTGAATATAGGAAAGGATATATATATATATATATATATCTGACACACGTGACAGCCAGTGGGCCCGAGACTCTCGTAAAGTAAACAGAGGGAAAGAAGCTTGAGTAAAGATAGCAACTATAAAAAATAAAATGAGGCAGAGACAAATAAAGAATGAGACAAGAACGGAAGAAATGAACGAAGGAACAGAGACAACTAAGTTAAGAGGAGAGAACAGAAGAAGAAATATAAAGGAAAAGGAGAGAGAGATATATATAGAAAAGAAACGACTAAATAAAAGAAAGAGAGACAAAGGAAGTTATACACATAAGAAAGATAACAGCAACAAATAAAAGGAAATGGAAAGAGAAGAAACATAAATAAAGAGAAAATAAATTAACTGCTAAAAGTAAAATAGTGTGCAATTATTATAACAATAGTAACTAATTAATAAAGAATTCTGAATATTATTCAGGCAGAGGAACCCCTTACGTAACTAAAGAGGCGCATTAGGATCAATAAATAGACATCAAAGTAAAATATTTTACCTGCCTTTGGAGCCCGAACTGATCTATATTTCCAAACAATCGCTGCCGAACATGAAACAAGAAAAGAAGGGGCGAATAGGGAACAAACTGTATGAACTAATGGCAACCGTCAGCATATATTTGTTAACGCCAACTTCTAAACAGTGTGGAACAGAGGCTCTCCGCTCTCAGGGTTTCAAGTCAAAAAGAACAAGTTCAGAAAACTGTGTTGGAAACAAGAAATGCACAAAATTCTGCTCGGAATAAAAACAAGCAGATCGTCTTAGATTGTATGACGGAACTTAGGCAACTACGATGTGAAGTTTCTAAGTGAGAGCTGGCTTAAGGTGAAGCCCTGGCGCGGAGTCTTGTGGAGGTGATGATGATGAAAGGTGCTGCATAAACTTAGGGAATATTTTGATGATATTCATTTGTCTTGAAGGCTATTAAGAAGTCTGCGTTTTGCCGTTAGTTACTGTCTCATTCAGTCAGAGACAGTCTGTTTGTCAGTCACTGAGACGCGAAATTTTGTCTTAGTCAGTAACCTTTACTTACTTAGTCCGTTCCCCTTTGACCCTACGGTGTCGAAGTTGTTTTTTCCTTTGGATCATTTTACAGACGGTAGGACTCGTTGGCCGAGTGATCAGCTCGTCGCAAGGCCTCTGCCTAAACACAGGACAACTAAAAAACAGAGTAAACACAAAAAAAAACTAATGCCTTGTGTGGGATTCGAACCCACGATCCCAGATTCCGAAAAAGCGAACACAGTACATGCCTTAGACAGCTCAGCTACCGTGACCGACTTGAATGAATGAATGTATGAGGGGTAGGCCTTCTCGGCCCTTGCACCGCGACCTACAGTGCTCTATTGTGCTTACCGTGACCGACTTAGTCGGTAACCGAATTCTGTAAATTGAAAGATACTGCGTTTTGTTCAGTTCTGCAAGTCAGGCTTACTTAAATAGCCAGTAGGTCACTCAGACATATATTTAGTTAGACAATTAATTAATCAGAGAGTTCTTTTCTCAGTAAGTTATAATAATTAAGTAAGTAAAGTAAGTAAAAAGTAAAGGTATCCCTGTAACAGGCCGTGGAGGCCCATAGGGTTGTCAGATGTTGAGGTTCACACATTTTCTAAACAATCGGCTCACAGATGGCGGCAAGGTTGTCAGCCTTACGCGCCGGCCACCCTTTAACCCCAAGAATATTCCTGATACTCATTTCTGTTAGAGGCTGAGTCGACCCCAGGGCCATAGTGCGGCGGGAAGGATTAGATCAACTGAAAAAAATCCAATGACCTCATCGGGATTTGAACCCGTGACCTTCCGGCTTATAGCATAGTGCCTCAACCAACTACGTTACCGCGTGCCCCCTAAAGATATATTTAATTAACATCTAAATTAACCTAAGTTGATTAGGTAGTAACTTACTTTGTAAGCTAGTAAGCCAGTTTAACTACTTACTCTTTCCACCAGTTACTCAGGTCATTAGTGATCCAGTCTGTGAGTTCGTACGTACTTCAAACAAAGGCATCTTCATTTAACACATTTCCACTCGACAAGGCCTTGTTCCGGGCACCGTGTGATCCCGTTACTTTGTCACCAACACCCTCCATTGTAAAGACGCTCTCTTCTTTGGACTGAATTCTGTGATACCTGAGAGCCTCTGTCTGGCGCTGGTTTACATAAAACTCTGCGCTCGCGACGGGGCATCAGACAGTGCTTGAACAAGAGCATGGATGAGTACTGCAATATCGACTACGCGGCTATTTCGTGACGTTTCATCGCTCAATGTTTCACCTTTCATATTAATTTATAACCAGACTACCGCCATAATGCAGGACTATTTCGAAAATTTTATACTTGGCTAGTCAAGAAATTTCCCCGATTTCATGGAACCCAAAGATTCACTACAACTTCTATAAAAGCCCCACGCTGGAACCTATCCTAAGCGTACTGAATCCAATCTACATTGTCGCAGCCCATATTCCCAGGTCCATTTTAGTTTTACTCGTATTATTATGCTATATCGTTATCTGTAATTCTATTATCTCATATTCCTTATTATTATTATTATTATTATTATTATTGTTATTATCGGAGGGGGTGGGTTTCCCCATGCACCGCGACTAATAGTCTATTGTACGTCCCCCTTTGATATTCTACCAGTCTCCATACCCTGCCGGTACTGGTGCTCGCTATCAGCCCCGTTCAGCCAGCGAGGCTGGCTGTGTTACCCAATGCTTCCCCATCTACCGGAGGCATTGGAAACTACTTGGGCGGGAAACGTTTTACCTAATTTTGCTCAGAGGTCTCCTAGAGGCACGAGGATCTTTTACGTGCCGTAAATCTATGACACAGGACCCACGGCTTAAAGTCCCTCGCGGAGGACTTGTTCCCTGGGTATGAACCCACGTACCTTGAGTCATGAGGTGGGAAGGTTACCCCTAGACTATGGAGGCCGAACCTCATATCCCTTAGTTCAATTGAATCTCTTCATCATCCCATTCAACTGCTCTCATCTCACACAGCAGAATGGTCTCCATAGATGATCAAGCAGTAGGCAGGTGAGGATTCACAAAGGGCACCCGCCACCTATTTCAAGGTATGGTACTCACATAAAAAGTGAGAAAAAATATGGAAAATTTCAGACATGATAGCTGATAACCCCCTAAATATTCGAAAAACTACACGTCACAAATAAAAATCCTGAATATTACCGTTAAGTCTATATGTCCCTTCAACAACCTAACCTCTTTTTTGTAACGTTTAGTGACCACTTATCAACCGTATCGGATATGCAGCCTCACGGGAAACGGAAATATGATAAGACGCCTGTTTCAAAGTACAGTCCTGGTAATGCCCTGCAGAAACTTTCGTGCCTCACGAAAAGCTGAATTTAGGACATAACATATCCGGTCGAGACTCGCGCCCTCTGTGCTACAGACAGAAGCCTACATTATTTTCACAACACGAATATGTCCGGTCCAAGGTTTGTCCATAGTCAGTTTATGGAAAACTACGGCTAAGCACAATACTTGCACGTTGTAACATAAAAAAAATTAAACAAAATTCGCAGCATCGAAAGAGTGATACAAATTCAGACAGTGAAACTTTACGCTGTTACATCTCACAATGAAGAAGGGCTGATGACCCATATATGGTCTTCCCTTCGTTAGCAGGTAGCACTTTCTGCAATGCGTTTCTACAGCTGGAGCATTTCATATTCTCTCTGAACGGGGATACATTTGTTTGCGCTGCCGAACAATTCATTCGCTTAGTGGGTGGGTGGAGTCCAACTGGGTCCATTCGGCAGGGCAGCCACTGGTTGACTTATTGTAGCCTGCCACGGGTGATTATGATGATAGAGAACTTGGTGGACTGAAGATTGGCAGGGAGAAAACCCACCCCAGCGCCACTTTGTCCACCTCAAATCCCACTTGACTATCCTGCACGTAGCCCGGACAATAGCAGTATGACAGACGGGGCGAACTGGGGCAGCAGTCGAGGAGTTTCCGCGCCACTACAGCCGAGTACCAAGCATCCGGGTCCCTCTAAATCACAAAATTTCAACATAAAAACTAAAATCCATGGCCCGTAGTCCGCAAGAGAACTATACCGACTGAGCTACCGCCGCTTGTCGGCGAAGTTAGTGCCGACTTCTGAGGATAGAAGGTGTCATGTGGTCAGCGCAACGGATCCCCACGGCTGTTAATCTCGGTTTTCTACACCGGATATTTTAACATATTAAGTCTAAATAAATATTCTTATTACTAAGGCTCTACAGCCCTTTAGCAGATATTTTTTTCAGTTTCGTAATGCTATACACTTTCGGTAGGATTCCTTGGACGAGTGATCAGCCTGTCGCAAGGCCGCTACCTGCACACAGGACAGCACAAACACAGAATAAACACACTCGGATATCCATGCCTTGAGTGGGATTGGAACCCAAGACCCCAATGTTTGAGTCAGCTGAGACAGTTCATGCCTTAGACCATGCTACCTCTGTCGTCAGCTTAATTATGAACAGAGCACCATAAATGCGGCAAAATCAGTGCAAACATCAGCAGCAGCACATTTTACAAATGAAGATTCTGCAGGCTGGAGGCCCTGGCCGGCCGCCGTGCAAACGGAACATCATGCCCGCGATATCCTCACACGGCCAGGCTCCTGCCTTATACACAGGCAACACTGCGCTACAGACTTAAATTAAAAAGAAAGAACTGTTCACGGGCCTAAGCTTCGGCCATGAAACGCTTCACCACACTTTCTATGCCAGCTGGGCCGCACCGACTCTGATGAGGTATATATGTTTTCTTTTTCTTTTCTTTTCATTCTTTCTTTTAATCTTTCTACTTCATTTTCCTTTCATTCTACCTCCTACACTTCATCTTTCTCGTCCTTCTCATGCACCAGCCATTGAAGCTGGAATGTGAAAGCGTTACTGAGAGTGATTATATTTGTGAGTGTAAACAAATAATTGTTCAATAAATATTCGTCTAATCCGAAACCCAGCGTTTCTAGTCGCGTTACCTAGGAAACACGCGACAGTATAAATAAATGAAATTTTTAATATGTGCTTAAAAATGAGCTATATCAATGTTACATACGTCGGACATACTAATCTATCAATACCAACTATAACACATTCGGACAGGGACAGTCATCTGTTCCTATCTCTGCAACTCCTTGAACACTTTTATTACCACAGCACCTCAAGTGCCTTAAAAACAAATCAGACAATGTTATATTTTAGCGTCCTGTTGCACTGATTTATGTCCATGATTTATTCTAACCGTCTTACAGTGCATATATTTTTTCACCTTACTCTTCTCTCTTGCACTACATGTTTCAGCACAAATGTGCCATCTTCAGGTGCTTTTCGATGTACGTCAAACACGCACATACCCAGCAGGCCCAGCAGTCACAGGAGCAAGACACAACACAAAGCACAATACACACAAAAGTAGGAAGAATACTCCGATAGAAGAGGATAGGTGTGACTCGCGTATTGAGATACGACATAAGGATGACAAATCTTGAACAGTTTTAATATTTTTAATATTTAAAATTTATCAATATATATGGCGAATATATATTTTAGTATAAAGACAACAGGGCATGCAATGAAGTAGTTTGACGTACATCGAAAAGCACCTGAAGATGGCACTTTTGTGCTGAAACATGTAGTGCAAGAGAGAAGAGTGAGGTGAATAAATGTATGCACTGTAAGACGGTCAGAATAAATCATGGACACAAATGAGACGCTTTACGAAAATACCCGCCCATTTCCGGCAAGCATTGTGGAATAATCCATAAATAGGAGTATGACTATTTTCAGCGTACACATGTTTCAGGTGGTCACTGGGAGCTGACAGGTGTCCATTATTCTGCTGCATGTAGAAGAACTCTGTGATGAAGCAGACTGAAATCAGAGAGCTAATGTCTGTTCGGACATACGTCCTCAGTTTAATTTGCAACACACGACTTGTCCGTTTACGGTTATATTCATCAGATTTTGTGGGAAACGCTAAATCTCCCACTCGCTATATTTAAAATTCTATGTATTCATGCCAGCACGTCACATACTTTACGTTCGCGCACACACGAAACATTTTCGTCCGCAGACCACACAGAAAGGGACCATTTGAAAGAAGAAGGCTTCGAGGGAGGAAAATATTAAAATGGGTTTTAGAGAGATAGGTGTTGGTGCATGGGCTGTGTAAGTAGATTAGGATGTAGAGCAGTGGTAGGATGTTTTGAACACGTTAATGAACTTTCGTATTCCATCTTCTTGAATAACTGAGCAATAATTAACTTCCCAAACAACATTCTACTCCAAAGAGTTTTTATTTACTGCTGCTTATTATAAATGCAGACGAAACCCCTAATTATATAACAGCGAAATTGTCCGGTTACTAAATACTGACGCTGAAGGTGTTTGAGAACAGGGTGCTGAGGAGAATATTTGGACTGAAGAGAGATGAAGTGACAGGAGGTTGGAGAAAACTGCATAATGAGGAGCTTTATAACTTGTACTCTTCTCCAAATATAATTAGAATGATCACGTCAAGGAGGATGAAGTGGGCACGGCATGTAGCACGAATGGGGGAGAGGAGGAATGCATATAGGATATTGGTGGCAAAGCCAGAAGGAAAGAGCCCACTGGGAAGACCAAGGCGTAGGTGGGTGGACAATATTAAAATGGACCTTAGGATGGGATGGTATGGTTTGGATTGATCTGGATAGGAACCAGTGGAGGGTTCTTGTGAACACGGCAATGAACCTTCGGGTTCCATAAAATGCTGGGAAATTCTTAAGTAGCTGCAGAATTGGTGGGTCCTCAAGAAGGGCTCAGCTCCATGAGTGAGTGAGTAAGTAAGTAAGATGATACGAATAATTCAATTTGAGTAATAAAGATGTAAAAGCTTCCCACATCATAAGTCTCAGTTGCATCGACAAAGTCCGTTTTTAGGTCGGTTTATAGCAGTGAAACCGTACGTCTGAAAACTTAACATTATTTTAGTTTAGCAATGAAAAGGAAATTTAGCTGTAAATCGTTCAGTTTATTTAGAACATTACATTTTATTGCATTTTAATTTATTCCACACTTTCATTATTCTTACACAAAAGGAACATGTCTAAAGGCACCAGTAAAGCGGGTACATAAAGCTGTTAACGTTACAAAGAACATCCGGTTTTCAAACCAGAATGCAAAGTAATGAGCAGCGAGATAAGATACCCTGCAGTCCCCAATACAGACGTCTAGAAGAGGCTGATTCAGAGGGGCAGTGCTGACAAAGCAACGTCCCGACAGGCTATGCAACCCTACATTATTCATAACAATGTGGACTTCAAAGTGACTTCAGATTGAAGGCATTTTATCACAGCACTAATTTAGTGGCATAAACTAAAATATTCTTGAAGAAAGCAGTCTTCTGGGATTTGGCACCGTGTATATGTGGTGTTAACCGACGTTTCGGAGGAACGTATCGCCTCCATCTTCAGGGTAGAAGAAAATTATAAGAAATCTGCAAGCGAAGAGACCGTGAGAACCGGTAAAAGCAGACTGTGTCTGCAGTCTGCTTTTACCGGTTGCAGGCTGTGGAGCCTAAGAAGGGTAAAACATGACAGATTATACAAACTGTGCAAATGGACTTACCAACATCGTAAGATTAAAATAACAGATATTCATTATTATTTCGAAACGCGATTTCATATTAGCATGGGCTTAATTTGTAGTCAATGTATCCGGGGCCGATCAGACTGATCGCGCGGTCTAAGACACGAACTATCTTCGCCCGCTCGAACACTGAGGTCGTGGGCTCGAATCCCGCTTGAGGCATGGATATTTACGTTTATTTTGTATTTGCGTTATCTTGTGCCTTGCGACGGACCGATCCCTCGTGCAAGGAGTCCTACAGGATAAGATTAAGAAAACAACGCCTTTCATGGATGCCCTATTCTCCAGAAGGAGGAACAAGAAATGGGAGTGTGTGTGTGTGGGGGGGGGGACTAGTCTTACAACACTACATGCTGTGTAACAGCAAAAGCCTTTTCCGCAAGTTCAACAGATCATAATAGGAGGAGCCCTTTCCAAACAAACACTGGCCTGTAAAGAATCAATGATTAAAAGGTATGCAGTACTTGGGCCCATCTTCCTGAACACTGCTCATGAAGCCGGCATAATTCGTGCACCAATATGAATAACTGTCGCTGCCTTCCGTTCAGGAAACATCAAACAGAGCTTTTTGCGATGCAATGACAAGTGTCGGCTGACTGCAGTCAGGCAACCCGACCGTGGGGCACGAGTACGGGCATGTAATTAAAAAGTTCTGGCAGCTCACCGACCAGGTTACTGTAGCGGTAATAATGTGAACGTGTTTCCGGTTCGGAATGCAGCTAGATCACGTTATCGGCTATCGGCTACGAGGGAGGGTGAGAGAGAAGGTACGAGTGCGGCTATCATGCAAAATAACTACAAAAATTTAGTCTGAGTAACTCAAGAGAAATAAAACTAAATTCCGTGGCCTTTAGTCCGCAAACGAACTATACCGCCCGAGCGACCGCCGTTTGTCGGCGAAGTTAGTGCCAACTTTAGCGGATAGAGAGTGTCGCGTGGTCAGCGCAACGGATCTCCAAGGGCGTTAATCTCGATTTCCTACACCGAAGCCGCTATTTCCTTGAAATAGCTCCTCAGTTATCCTCACGAGGCTGAGTTGACCCCGTTCCAGACCCACTACTTCTCCGAAAATATGGTAGCGCCGAGAATGAAACCGGACCTCTGGATCTGTAGTCAGGAACTCTGACTATTACACCACAGGGGCGAGCCCAAGTGAAGAAACCACTTGGTAAATCTAGTTATAGGAGGAGACAGGATAACAATGTTGAACTAGATCTCAGAAATATAGGGCGTAAAGTTGTGGATTCGGTAGCCGAGCGGTCTAAGGCGTGCACTGTCTTCGCCCGCTCGGAAGCCGGGATCGTGGGTTCGAATCCCACTCAGGGCATGGATGTTGGTGTGCGTTTTTCTGTGTTTGTCTACAGGTAGAGGCCTTGCGACGAGGCGATCACTCGCCCAAGGAGTCCTACCGAATGTGTAAAATCTAGAAAAACCGAAGTGAACGGAGAAGTTCATGGAGGTAGGCCTAGGCCCACTGGGGCTGTAGTGCCAAGGAAAAAAGAAAGTTGTGGACTGATTAAACTAGTTCCAGATAAAGCCCACTGGCTGGAACATTGTGGGCGTCTTGAGTAGTTGAGTAATTGACAACTTTGCAAGACGTAACCTGCACCACTGGGTTAGCTAGGTCAGGGAGGCGGCTGCTGAAACCCTGCCTTGCAATAAGCCAGGTACGCCGCTTTTACCGAATCCTACACGTGATCGTTTTGTACCAACTCTGCAGACGATACAAAACCTCTGACGGACGCCAGGAAACTCACGTGTTACATACGAATTTCGCAACTCCGATTAGTTTTACACGTTTTCCTTCCCCCTAATTCCTGATTGATTAGTTTCACCCAACTGCATATACCTCCACACACTGCTCCACAAATGGAGTCCCTTCTAACAGGAAGCGAGTATGGTAAGGTACATACCTGTACTACAGTCCATTCGCGGAGACGAGAGAGTCCTCGTAAACAAATGCACGCGGTATCTCCTTCGCTCTTTGAATGAAATCATCCAGCGATCACGTGATGCGTGTTTCGTTGCAGGGGCGTCCAAAGTTCACTCTTCAGTCTGAATGCAGGTTAACGTGCGTCCGAATGCAGTGAGTACACTGAGTAACTGCGCGCTTTGTCCACTCCTTGCTCTCAGCTGTGGCGACGCGAGGCTTGCTTTGTTTACGCTGACTGTCTCGTCTCCGCGAATGGACTATAAGTAGTTACAACAGATTTTAAAGAAATTCTATACTAAACTTAAAGCATAATTTTCATAAATGCTTTGTCTTAAAATAATATTGGCATGAAAATGTTCACGATGAAGCATTTTCTTTCAGCGAACATTACAGGCACATTTCAACCAAAGCTTGAAACTCGGTTTTGAAGCTACAACTGAAGATACAAAATGGAAGTCACGTACCGGCCAGGAGATCGTGGCATGCTGACCAAGAGGAAACCAGTAACCGGCCTTTACTCTGATAGAGACGTGTCTTCGGGGGAAGTTCTACAAATGTAGGAAATCTGTAGAAAATAAAGGCACTGACGCAGGAGAATAAACGCGATGCATAGCAACACCGAAGAATCGCTTAATTCAAATTGAAATTATGATAAATTACGTGACTCCAACAACACGGACAATAGAAATGTTGCAATATTACTATTATGGCTAGTAAGAAGAGAAACACTACAAATATTCAGTCCGCAGAAAATATTTAAGAACAATGGGAACGAAAAGCCTGTAAGTGACGGCATAAGTGGATAATTAGAAATATACTCCACAAGAAACAAAATGAAGTAACATACAGCCCGGTGGTTGGAACATCAGGAAATAAACGACGATATAGGAAATACAAGGCATGCCTTCCGTACATGCCAAAAGTAAAGAGAGATATTTACTACCCCACAAAGAGACTGGAAGCTGAAGCTGGGGCAAACATATTTTCTATGCCCCTGAAGTGAAGTGGAAAGAAATTCCGTGAAAGATAATACTTCTTCAAAATATGTCAGTAGCTGTAGTTACAAGAGACTTACTTACTCATGGAGCTGAGCTATTCTTGAGCAGAAGCCAAATCTGCGACTACTCAAGAATTTCCCAGCATTTTATGGAAATCGAAGGTTCATTACCGTGTCCATAAGAGCCCTCCACTGGTCCCTATCCTAAGCCAGATCAATCCAATCCATACCATCCCATCCTATTTCTCTTAAATCCATTTTGATATTGTCCACCCACCTACGCCTTGGTCTTCCCAGTGGTCTCTTTCCATCCGGTTTTCCCACCAATATCCTATATGCATTCGTGCTACATGCCTTGCCCACCTCATCCTCCTTGATTTGATCATTCTAATTATACTTGCAGAAGAGAACAAGTTGTGAAGCTCATTGTGCAGTTTTCTCCAACCTCCTGTCACTTCATCTCTGTTCGGTCCAAATATTGTCCTCAACACCCTGTTCTCCAACACCTTCAGTTTATATTCCTCCCTTAATGTCAGATACCAAGTTTCACGCCCATACAGAACCACAGGCAAAATTATAGTAGAGATATTTCTGCTAATTTATGGATCCGTGTTCGGGTCAGCCCCTCACTGCCACAATCAGGGTCCAGATGCAGCGCGCATCCTCGTATCGCACTTCTGTAACATCCAACTTGACTGTCGTCCCCCAATATACGAGTACACCTCGCAGTTGGACAGCATACTTGTACGCTCTGCAAGTGCAACTCCATATTAATGAATTTTATCTCACGTAATATAAAGAGAAAGCAAAAATACATGCATTGAAGCATCTGTCAGCTCACGTCTACTGCATTACAGGAATTCTAAGCACTGCTCTTTAAGATGACACAATACACCTTGCAACTCAATCCACTCAAAAGTGTAAAAGTATATTGCATAACCACAAAAAGGAGCATTACAATTACTGGATCTCAAACATTAAACCAGCCATCAGGCCGTGTAGGCCCTTGAAGAGCCTCACGTTATGCAATTGAGTGCCTGGAGGGGCAGGAAACTCTTCGAGAGTATCCACTCAATTTAGTGTAACACAACACTGCCTGTTCTTACTGCAGTTACATGATACGTACACAAACTACTAAGGAAAAGAACACGTTACTTTAAAGGCATTGCTTTCCAAAGGATATATGAGGAAATAACTTCCGCAAACAGAATCTTTGTTACAAAACCTAAGTAATACTGAGATGTGAACTTAGAAGGGAGGATAACAGAGGATTTTGGAATGGGATCTAGAAACTGAGGAGTGTCATTGGCTGAGTTACGTTGAAGTGTGTATGTGTGTGTCTGGTTTCCAAGTTAGGACTAATCGGAGTAGCTGAAGAACCCAGGTATGAAACAATGGCGTAGGACGTTATCACATGAATGTTCTGAAAATTTCTAGACTGAGTAACTGAACACGGCAACGTACGAGTACAAAACTTGTTCTACATTCAACGAGCAATGCCTCATTTAATATCAGGGCGATTGCAAGTTTTATCTCAGATCCTTTGAAAACAAGTAACCGTGATCACCTTACTTCAAAATCTGACCGCCTCTGTGGTTTAGTGGTCAGAGTTCCTGGCTTCAGATCCAGAGGTCCGGGTTAGATTCCCGGCGCTACCAGATTTTCTGAGAAGTAGTGGGTCTGGAACGGGGTCCACTCAGCTTCGTGAGGATAACTGAGGAGCTATATCAAGAAAATAGCGGCTCCGGTCTAGAAAACCGAAATTAACGGCCGTGGGGATTCGTTGCGCTGACCACGCGGCACACACTATCGCCTAAAGTTGGCACTAACTTCGCCGACAAGCGGCGGTCGTTCGGTCGGTACAGTTCGCTTACGGACTACAGGCCACGGATTTTGCTTTTTGTTCACATGCAATATGAAAATGGAACAAAAGATGACCACACTGGAAGAGAACAGTACCTTATACAGTGTAGTGCACGAAAGGAGCCAGTTTTTGATTTGGTATTAATTAATCATCTATGCAATGAACGATGTTTTGTAACATGGTAATACTTACAGTAGATCATATAAAGTAGTTACCCTTCCCGAGCGCGCCAGATGTAATGGTGGTCATACAGAACACTTCATTCACAGAGGATAAATCTCCATGCAATTAATTGTCTTTCTTTTTATATGTTAGTTTAAATTATTGTAATTGAAATAAAGACTTTATTAACAGGTCAAATACTGGACCATTTCGTGCGCCATCCTAATATGAAGTGTGAACAAAATCCAAGCAGGAAAAATTTAAGGAGACAGCAAGAAAGGTGAATGATTTGACAAAAGTGGTTGAACGAAACCACATTGTAATTAACGCACTTTGTGAACAACTGCTAAATGGACAGAGACGTTGAATTAGTATGGCCCTTCCTTATTCTGATTCACGTCATGTGGCACACACGGGGCTATCAACCTGTTATATAAAACCATAATAATTAGAATCATTGTATAAAATAAACAAGAGTCTGCCTTTAACTTTACTTCCAGGGCAGAAAATCTAGTATACAATTTTTCGCTCAACGATTCGTGACACAGAAACAATTTGCGGCTTGAGGCACTCGACTTAGAACTTTACAGCGCACATCAAATGCTAAACGAAACAAGACAAGGTGAAGTAAATCCTCACTTCGCACACTTCCTCAGTCAGAAAGATAGAGTCTGAGCAAATTATACTGTTCTACAGACGAAAGGCTTTATTATAAAGTTTGAGATGGGCAGGTCATATAGCAGGCATGGAGAAGACAAATTAATACATAATTACAGCCGTGAAATCTCACAATAGGAGATAACTTTGGCGAATTTAGCGTACACGCATCTTGCAGAAATGCATTTAGAGACTGGATTCTGCTGATTCATGGCATAGCGTAAGGTTGGTTTTTGACAAAACGGTGATCACTCGGACTACTTAACATAACATAACATAACATAACATAATTTCATGGTCGGCAGAATTACTATCAACTTTCGCGTGACAAACTCCGCACTACTGAGTGGATTACTCACATGATCATTCAGTTAAGGCATTATAGATCCAATTCAACACATTTTGATGCTATAACTTAACAATCTGAAGTGCATTCTTAAGGAAGCTGTGAACTCGTCAAGACATTGGGGACAGATTGGCCAAAAAAATATCAGATTCCGTATTTCAGCGACCAGACCAAGTTATTATAAATAAGACTAACTAAACTAACTCTACGGCCTGTAGTACGCAAGCAATCTATACCGACCGAGCGACCGCCGCTTGTCGGTGAAGTATAGATCACTGTGGTCGCAGTGCAAGGGCCAACAAGGCCCACCCCTTATAGTGCCAACTTTAGCGGATTGAGGGTCTCGCGTGGTCAGCGCAACGGATACCCACGGCTGTTAGTTTCGGTTTTCTATACTGAAGCAGCTTTTTCCTTGAAATAGCTCCTCAATTATCCTCACGAGGATGAGTGGGCCCCGTGCCAGAACCACTACTTCTTAGAAAATCTGGTAGCGCGCGGAATCGAAACCGGGACCTCTGGATATGTAGTCAGGAATTCTGACCACTAGACCACAGAGGCGGTCTTATCATAAATACGTCATAATTTTTTTTTCATGCCTTCTATGCTTAAAAAAAGAAAACTGCGACGGTCGTGTGTGTGTGTGTGTGTGTGACTGTCTGTCTGTCCGCACGTGTACATCTTGAACTACGTTATCTGCGAATTTGAATTTATCCTTAGCTTTCATAGTTGGTTGAAGCACTATGCTACAAACCGAAAGATCGCGGGTTCAAGTCCCGATGAGGTCATTAAGATTTTTTCAATTGATCTAATCCTTCCGGCCGCACTATGACCCTGGGTTAGACTCAGCGTCTTAACAGAAATGAGTACCAGAAATTAATTAAATAATTTTCTTGGGGAGTAAAGCGCGGCCGGCGCGTAAGGCTGATAACCTTACCGCCATCTTTGAGCCGATTGTCTAGATAATGTGAGACCCTAAACGTCTCACAACCCTATGGGCCTTCACGGCCTGGTACAGGGATAGCTTTACTTACTTTACTATACTTTCATGTTCGTTTACTGCAGTTGAAACTATTTAGGCTTGTTATATTTCTATTTAAAGTTACAGTTTCAACAGCAAACTATATACAGCGTCGAATGAGATAGGACCCGAGCATGAGGAGTATGAAGGAATGGGTTTTGGAGATGGTAGTCTATTAGAAGGTACTGTGACGGAATTCGCTTGGAGAGACTGAAGAGAAACATGACATTAACATTCAGGATAGTCGGCAAACTGCCGAGATTCGAACCATGCACATCCATAATACAAATTTAAAGCGTTACCACTACTCCATTTGTGTAATTATTAATGGTACAGTGTTCTGGAATAAATATGGACCCAGTATCACCTCGTTCATTATAAATTAAACATATATTGACATGGAATTCATTCCGGTTCCAGGGTCTAACCGCCCAGCACTGTGCTAGAAGCAATGAACTGCATGAGTTGATAGAAAACTTCATAATAAGCAATGCATGCCAGTGCTTGTAATTCGGTACAGTCCTCACTCCCGAGCGTCCGGCTCAACGCAGGAGCACTATAAGGAAGCCAGCCGACTGCCCACTCAGACTATGCGTGACAATGTACCATAGCAAATTATACGGCAAAAGTGTTTCCTTTCGAGCGGAAATCTTTGAAGAACGGAACGGAAAACAAAAGAATAACAATGTAAGAAAATAAGAAACAAAGTGGGAGAAAAATATTTGTTCTTGAAATTAAGCTAAGAATATAAACATTTGGATAAACGATTTTTATATTAAGCTGGAACACTGTTCGTGCTTCTGATATTGCATTCCATAACGATTTTCAAATATTCTATACTTAATACACATATAGAAATAAGTGATAGAAAATAGAGCATAGCGATTGAATATTCTGGATATTGCAGCAATATGCCAGTCAATGTACAGACATCCTTTCTGTATAAGTGGGCCGTGTGACGTGACGTCCATATTATATATATATATATATCTCTGCATATCCGGATGTCACCCCAGAGCCCTCTCACGACAACACTGCGGAACTACGTCGCATCGAGGACTGCGTAGCTGTCCTTTTCGTGCAACAAGGGAATATAGACTTTTACTTCGAAAAATTAAAGCAAGGGGATAAAGAAACACAACTTATTAATCATTGGAACTATCTCAGATGTTCGAAAGATGAAGGTGAATAGTGGCCGGCGGCGATCAAGTCACTGTACAAACATTCGCGAATACAGCTTAAAGGTAACCGTGGAATACCTCAGTCAAGGACTAAAGGTAGGGTGACAATGAATCGAACTGGGCACCTCCTATTTTATTATTATTATTACTGCTAGTGGGGTGGGATTAAGTTTCTTGTACTGCGGCCACTTCTGGCCTATTGTACCAGCCCCAGATGATAGGAGAGGGTGATTGTGGAGCAATTGGTGGAATGAAGATTGGTAGCGGAAACCGAAGTACTCGGAGAAAACCTGCCCAGCGCCACTTTGTCCGTCACAAACCCCACTTGACCGGACCCGGGATCGAACCCAGGCCGCCTCGGGGGGAAGCCAGCGACTAACCGCTTGAGCTATGACGCGACCAATTCTGATGTTAATAATATCTGGAGGAAATATCTTAAAACACACTAAAGGCTAGCGTACCCATAGCTCTCGCCTAGAGGCCTAAGCGATAAGCCGGCCATGCAGCGATAAACCCGTTTGCAAATTCAATATCCGAAACTCACATCGATATAAAGGGGAAAGCGAATTGAGTTACTCACCATGAACTGACTTCGACAGGCTACACCAGCATGTAAACACGATCACAGCGCAGCTGGTGGTGTTCTAGCTAACTACAAATGTAAAGTGTTATTTTGAAATCTGTAATCAAATTATAATCAATGCATATTTGTTCGCGTATATTTAGCTGAAGCCTCTATATCCATGTGCCATGCAGGACGCCCCTGGAGACTGACTTCACAACATCATGTACGTGTCCTGTAGATTCCTTCTTGTAAATAGCAGATCAACCGTGGGAAACAGTTCAAAATAGCACTTCATCCGTACACATATCACAACATGTTCGTTTGAGTTTGCAATTTAACTGAAAAATTGTAAAAAAAAAAACTCTTTTTTGTTTTATTTGTACTGTGAATAGACGGTTCGTATGGACGAATCTCTTTTGTTTGCAATCGTTGAAAGTCCAAAACTAAACACGAAAAGAATTTCTGAACGAGTTAGGGGA
>NW_019723915.1:595855-617289 GCF_002891405.2 Cryptotermes secundus | reverse complement strand
ACGGGGGGGTGGATAATAATCGACGCGTCTACACGTATTTATCTATTTATCGTAGAACAGACTGTACACAGAAATAAAATTGATGCTCATTACTTGCAAATATAAAGCACCGTACGATGTACATGGCTAAGTACACGAGATCCCAGCTCCTCGTGGCGGGAACTATGAATATTACTGTCGTCTTGGATGTTACGCCGTGAAGTCTGGTAAAAAATTTCCGATATTTCACAGGATTGCTCTAGCTACTCACATGTTACTCGGAAATATCACTAGATATCTGCCAGACTACACGGCGTCATATCCAATATTCTGATTAAACTTTCCGCGTTATGTTCATCAGGCAGAGTCCAGCTGATTAGTTAAAATTAAGAAAAAATTTTCAGTTCCAAAGAACGTATGGCTCCTAATTTTAAGGGTTTCTACGCATGTGACCTATGATGACATGACAACAAAAAACTGAAAATAAAATTCAGTGACCCCTTCTGTGCATAATTTACATTGGTTAAGATGCTCGCTATGTTATATTTTTCGCTGAAGTATTCAAGTTTCGGACCGTGAAATATCTGTAATTTTAACCATGCCCTTTAACGGCGTTTCAAATAGAAATTGCAGATATATTTATTATATACGTAACAGAAATGAGTACCAGAAATTAATTAAATAATTTTCCTGGGAAGTAAAGCGCTGCCGGCGCGTAAGGCCGACAACCTTACCGCCATCTTTGAGCCGATTGTCTAGATAATGTGGGGCCCTCAACGTCTCACAACCCTATGGGCCTTCACGGCCTGTTACACGGACAGCTTTACTTTACTCTATCTATCGCCTTATGTTTCTCATGTTAATATCAACGACTAAATAGTTTTATAAAGTTTTATATTCTGCACAAACATATTTAAGAAGTACAAATGCTTCGATAACTTTCTTTCTGTTCTTCTCAAGGCGTAGTCGGTGTCTAGTCAACATAGCAAGGATGGGAAGATGATTAATAAATTACGAATTGGAAAGTGTTTGCAAAGAAGTGGTAGTGACTTGCTCGAGGTACTGCTCTGGGATCTTCCTGGAGTGACTGAATGAAACCACAAAGGCCTGAATCGGGACAGCTGCTGTCCCGCAAGACTTGTGCGTTCGCCTTCGAAGATCCATTACAACAAAGAATTTTAGAACCTTATATTTTTTTTGGCACTACAGCCCCAGTGGGCCTAGGCCTACCTCCATGAACTTCTCCGTTCACTTCGGTTTTTCTAAATCTTACACATTCGGTAGAACTCCTTGGGCGGGTGATCAGCTCGTCGCAAGGACTCTACCTGTACACAAACACAGAAAAACGCACAGACACAAACTAAACATCCATGCCCTGAGTGGGATTCGAACCCACGATCCCGGTTTCCAAGCGAGCGAAGACAGTACATGCCTTAGTCCGCTCGGCTACCGTGAACACTAATTACTAACTGATAATTTGGTAGGGCTTATATCAGTCTACAGAGAGAGTGGGGGGCGAATCCGGTTAAAGCACCTTTTGTTGGAATAAGTTAACATCAGACTTGTTATAATGTTTTTAACTGACAGAGGACTTCACTGTCGCAACAATGTGAACGTGTGCTCCAGGCGTGTAAGTCTACGTCACTCCAGCTACGACTCGTTTCCAAAGCGTCTCCTTGTGAGCCTCTCATCCCTTGTTGATGCAGTTAATGAAGGAGAGTGCCAACCTTAGCGACCTTACACTGGCTTCCTATAATCTCTATTTATGGAAAATCTAACAAATTGCGGAGACTGCAAAGGAGAATTAACTACTTGCCTCTATATTTCACGAACACAGAACCTGCACCATACAGACAATATTTCAAATAAAAGTTATACAGGAAGTAGGCACGCGCCATAGCTCAAGCGGTTAGTCACTGGCTTCCAACCGCGACGGCCCGGGTTAGATCCCGTGTCTTGTCAAGTGGGATTTGTGGTGCACAAAGTGGCGGTGGGGCGGGTTTTCTCCGAGTACTTCGGTTTCCCTTGCCAATCTCCTTTCCACAAATTGCTCCACAATCACCCTCACCTATCATCTGGGGCTGGTACAATAGGCCAGAAGTGGCCGCAGTACAAGGGACTTAGTCCCACCCCACTAGCAATAAAGAAAACATACAGAATGTAGGGAAAACACAGTCTCACATAGGCTCGTATGTCTGCCAAAGTCAGATAGCTTTATCCTACTAAATAATTACCCTAGAAGCTGAAATTTAATAGCTGCTCAACTATTCAAGAGTTTCCCAAATTTTTATTGTCCCTGCAGGTTCATTTCTATATTCACAGACCCTGCTAATCTGGTTCATATTAGTACAGTCCGCAATTTTCTCCGATTTCTTTAAGATTCATTTTAATATTACTGTCACGTGCTCGAGTGAATATGGACGTGTTTTGATTGGTATCGGATTTACTCGATAATTTTACAGCTTGTGACTGCAATTCACATATCACTATCACACAGATTAGTGTCCTCAGTCACGTTGCTTGGCAACGGTTTGCAACAGCAGATATTCCTCTTCTTCCGGGCTCATGTCCTTGCAGGGTGGCGACCATCTCAAGTCAATCCCATACTCTGACCGCTGGCGTCAGCCAGTACTTCGTTCTGCTGCTAGCTCCCGGGGTGGACTGACTTCGAACTGCCAATCCTCCAACCGCCAGCCTCCAATTCTCTACTGGCTTCTCAGCCGAATTTGCTTCCAACTGCCAACCTCAAATATCAGCTGGCTGTCTCGGCTGGCACTTTGAAAACTTAACTACACTGAACTGGTCCAGGATAGTGTAAAACAGCCGGTTTATGTGAACATCGTTGAGAATCTTTCGGTTCCAAGAAACAGAAACATTTTTGGAACAGTTGAGAAGCTATGAATTTCATCAGATGGACGCTACTCCGTGGAGGTAATTATTGGTTACTCGGTTACATAGCTACCAACTGGGCACTTCATACGAATACTACATTATTTCTTTACATTATGACTGTGCGCTGAATTTTGACAATTAGTCTGTTACAATCACATAGAAACTAACCCTACAAATGCATGTTCATCATGCTGACGGTGTAATGTTGATCTTGCGACACTTTTGCACCTACAACCAGTAACAAAATTCAGTGACCCTATAAGATATCGAAATCACCTGCAGAAGAGAACAACTCTTGTTTTGTTTGTAAGCCAATGACAACTGCGTGCTTTCCGATTAACTGATACTGGTTGTGCTTTGGTCTCGTAATGATATGGGGTGCTTACTGGACAAATATACTGTACTCCACAAATAGGCAAGCAATCAGGTGGCTGGAAACCATAAATTTCGTTATGCAGTGCTTTGTTTCTCTTCCAAGCTTTTTAAATTTATGCAATGGAAAGTAACCGGTGTTGCATTAAAACTAAGGATGCAACAAAACTGACTGGTTAGTATTATGTTCTGTAACAGACCTTCCTACTGAAATCTAATTACAATATGCGATTTGCCTGCGTTTGAGCGCCCCAGGGCCAACGGACATTGAGGTCAAACCATCACCCAGATACTTCTGACATCCGGTTTAAGAAATGAACAGTTAATAAAGGATACAGATAAATCAATAATCCTATAAGAGTGTAGGTATCCGTAGCACAACAGTCACTCTTTCAAATCCCCGATTTAAACAGTTCATCCCGTCGCAGTTTCATTTTAACAATGGTGATTACGCTAATGATACCATTTTGGGGTTTTCCTGGGACACTTCTTTCAACTGCATGGAATAAATAAAGTCGGGTGACAAAGTGATTGTTAATGAGGTGGAAAAGTTTTTAAAAGAAGCGTTGCCTAGCAACGAACTATAAATATACTTCCTATTGTTAAGTGCACTTACGCGACTGAAGGCTGTTTACAGGTCGTTGCCTAGAAACGCTCTGGCCTTCCACGTTACATTATCGTATATTTACATTGAATAAAATTATTATTTTAATGACTGGAAGAAACACAGCGAGTGTAAAATATGACAGCAGCAGATAATTCAATTTTAAATTTGTCAATATACAATAAAAACAACACTAATAATTCAGTAATAACAACAAGGATCTGTTCACTTCTCCTCCTCTTCAGAAAGAAAGGTATACTGGTTAGTGACTGGTTTATGTAACCCTTTCAATCACGAAGTTCACAGAACTTGTTCTTCTTTTTCCTTCCAAATATAATACCTTAAGGACTGTTACGGTCTTGAATTCCCTGTCTGCCTTTATTCGTCGTATCAATTTCGGCCGATATCCGAAAATTACTTTAAAATATCTGCTCGTTGACAGGCGTTATTCACGTGACAGGTTCGCAGTGGCCCACAGCGATGTCTTCGGCCAACAGCGGAATTCGGTCGTCCGCATTAATGACTCTAACGAGTGCTTCCTGTCGAACTTGAACCAACGTCCTGCCTGTGTACAGTCCCTCTTGGTGAGATATCTTGAAATCGGATTCCATTACGCACTTCGTCTTCTCCAGAGGATCTGCTAGTCCGTCGCTGCCCGTCGTCAAACGGGAGGATCTTCGCCTGGTTCCGTTACGCCATAATGGTATCTCGTCTCCAGCCAATTGTAGCAGGTTGTGCTTCGAAACCGCTGCCGTGTCGTAGGGTCGCAAAATATCCCGTTCCAAGAATAATTCTGTTGAGATTCTTTATGACGAACATCCAAATTCATTGTGCTTTCCGCCCCAGAGCCAGCTCCACTAGCGCCTTGACCGCGACCGGTCCGCTTGGCTAGCATGTTGAGTGTGAAACGGAGGGACGAAGCCAACGACGATGCGCCTTCTTCCTCGTATCGGTCGGTCTCCTCCCAGGCTGTCCTTTCCTTCACGTCTCTGTCAACAGCATCTCCTGAGATGCAAGTTTACTCCAGTTCCATACTGGTCCTTGCGTTCGTGTCTATACCGGGGTTCTGCCACTGCAGACTGTGTCTCGAACTTCCAACATGGTTCATAGGACGCGTCGAGTCGCTTCTGCGTCCATTCCTATCACCTGTAGTCCCTACTGACTTTGCTGAACTACCGCCATGACATCCTTCAACTGTGTCTGTTTCTGTATCTTCGAATCTGCTCTAGGCGCCCTTTATGTCACATATTTTGGATTCTACTACTTTTGGCAAGTCGTCAGCTCGTCTTGCCAGACTGGCTGTATATCTTGACAGGCGCTTACGTTCTTTCTGAGTTTTTCTAACTGCTCCAAACTTTTCCTGCAATGCTGGATCCATCTTCAGTCCCATTTCTGACACCAAATACAATTTTATCTTCCTTTAGAACAGTTATTTTCAGTTTGACACGATCTTGAAGTCAGTTTATTTTAGTTCGCTATTAATTCCATGAACGTGAATGGACCAGCCTCGACTTGCACTGAGTCAGCTGCTTCTGACAACCACGGGCTCGCCACAAGCGCCTTATCGCACTGTTACCCTACATATGAACGACGCACACCACTCATATCTCAGACCGTCTCAGAGTGACTCAACTCGCGGACTACACTCCATGTTATTCCGGCGTGGCTATTCTAGAACCCCCTGGCAGGCAGCGCGGTCTGCACGGTAGGAGAATAGTTTACAAGCCGGAGGGAAGACTGGTGACGCCGATAGGATTGCAGATGGAGGTATGTGACAAACCTCCACCCCTCCCCATCCCCCGCTCTTGCTGCGCAACACAACATATGGGTGCGTGCATTTGTCTGTTTGGTTCCCATGAACAGCGGTTCATCCCTAAACCAGTGTTTCCCAAATGGTGTTCCGCGGTACCCAGGATTTCCGCGACGTGAAAATAAGGGTTCTGCAACAAAATTCCATTATAAAGTATAAACACGGTAATAACCGCCATTGTTATAAATTTCATACGCAACGATTTTCATTTTGGAGCCTCTTCAAATTAGAAACATCACACTCAAAGGAATAAATTAACAAACTAAAGTGTATTTTGCTCATAGGAAAGAGCTTCGACCAGACATGCAGTTCGCCAGCAAACACTTGTGCGAAATTGGATTCTCGAATTACGCAGCAACAAGAACGGAATATAAATAGACTGAATACGGTGCAAGGTTTGAGAACTTAAGTTTCCAATATCACGACAAACATAGAACTTGTGAAGAGATGTGCTGGCGCTCTTGTACACAAAATGCGATTTTTGTTTCTCAATATATGCAACTAAATAATATGCTGATTTCTTATCGTTGTTTAGGATTTATTTGTTATTACTCCCACTTATTTGTGGTCTAGCTTTCAGCTTGATATGTAAGAAATTTATTATGGGTTCAATAATTATATTTCGAGTGCGAGTGAGTTCCATGTTCAAACTACACTGGAAAAATGTACCATAAACGTTAACCGATTGCCATTTGTAACAGAAGCGATATATTTTGTACACATGCCACCAGACACCGTACTCGGATAACAGGACACGAGAACCCGCTAATCGTTGAATTAACGAAACCGCACCCAGCAGCAAGACGACTGAGGACAGCCTGGCCAGAAGACTTATGTAACTAAAAGGTAGAGTACTGCCACTGGGCAGCTGCCGCCTTCACGACATAAACACCCATCGCATTTACTTATTACTTACAGTGGTCAAGTAGATTGTAAATTGACGTAAAAAAATAAAAAAAAATATTTTGTGGGAGGTGGAAACCTAATATTATTAAAAAGGCAGAGGTATCCCCGTAAGAGGCCGTGGAGGCCCATAGGGTTGACAGACGTCGAGGCTCCCACATTTTCTAGACAATGGCGTTAAAGTTGTCAGTCTTACGCGCCTGCCGCCCTTTACCACAAAGAATATCCCTGGTACTCATTTCTGTTAGAGGCTGAGTCGACCCAAGGGTCATAGTGCGGCTGGAAGGATTAGGTAAATTGATAAAATCCACCTCATCGGGGTTCGATCCCGCGACCTTCCGGCTTGTAGCATATTGCCTCAACCAACTACGCTACCGCGTGCCCGCAGTCGTCTCGCTTACAGCTAAGAGAAATTCTGAAGTTAGTGGGAAACAATAGCAGTATCGTAACTAGAAATTGGAAGGGAGAAGATCAGGAAAGGAAGTGTCTTACGACGAAAAGCATAATGGACCAGTTACTGCAGACCTGCGTAGTTTTGATATAGCCTCTGTATTATGAGGTTACAGCAGAAGATACAATCATGACAAACGCAGAAGCGATTTTCCAGTATTGCTCGTCTGAAGGGCAATAAAAGCCATGATTTGGAAACGGTAAGCTTGTGGCTGGCTGATATGGGATCCCCGAAACAGCGTCAATGGGGTGAGAATACCGTCAATCGTTGTTTACCGACGTCCACCTGAGGAAGGTCATTGAATCTGATATAGTTCTTCCTTCACTTTCTTCAGTTATAAAGCGAGGTAGTTGTATGTTGTCTTTATGTTTGTGTAGCTTTCTGCCCTGCTGATTCCTTTACCAATTGACGCATTTACAGGAAACTTGGTATCAATATTATACCAACAGAATATGTAGAATTTGGAACGTTCAGTTTCGTGCCGTCGATAATATCAAAATGAGAGTCGTGTGAATTTATGAGGTAAGAAAAACATTAATGTAATATACGAGGCACATGAGATTTTATGTGGTGACAGAAATTCAAGACACTGCCAGACTTTATACACTTTTCTTCTAGAACAGGAAATAGTATTGCGGTCGGGAGGAACCTATATCTATGTTGTAACTAGTAAACCACAGGAGGGGCCGCGCCATAACTCAAGCGGTTAGTCGCTGGCTTCCCACCGCGGCGGCCCGGGTTCGATCCCGGGCCTGGTCAAGTGGGAGTTGTGGGAAAAGTGGCGCTGGGGCATGTTTCCTCAGAGTACTTCGGTTTCCCCTGTCAATTTTCATTCCACCAATTGCTCCACAATCACCCTCACCTATCATCTGGGGCTGGTACAATAGACCAGAAGTGGCCGCAGTACAGGGGACTTAGTCCCACCCCACTAGCATTAATAAAAAGAACACAGGAGTCAGGCATGCAAAATTTCGTATGGAGTTGTGTGAACACTAGAATCGTGTCTATAAAATATGTATTAAATTTTTCAAAGATAAAGAAATACAAACATAACTACGTTGTTCTGTGGAAAGAGCGACTAGTCGGACTGTGTATGTTAGTTTTATTTATATAAAGAAGTCATCACTAAATTTCTTAGTTACGAACAGTAAATCATTTCAAAGGAAGTTGGCGTCGTCACCTATTTCCTAAAATCTTTTTAGTAAACCGATGAATTTACGTTAAAGTCGGCATGAATGTCATCCTCCGCACTTCCCAATTTCCCACCATTAATGAATCCAGCTGCTCGTACTTTTGAGACGGGAGAGGTACTAAAGCCATTTAATGTACGAACTGACATTTCTTACATAGATGTTCGAAGATTAATGAACTCTTTTCGAGATCACTTTCAGTACAAAGCAAAACATCAACATGGTCACAGCGTGAAAACTATATTTGACTTCTAGTCTGATAGCATAAGCAGTGAACAATTTCTATTGGCTCGAGTTTATGGCTGCGTGACCAATAATAATGGGTTCGGATTGAATGATAGGATTTATTAACGCCTTCTTTTGTAAACACTTATAATCCAAGTAAATTATAAAAGCTCACAATAAACGACTGCCTAAGACTCGCTCCATTCTCATTCTCGTTCTGACTCTCTCACCTTCTGATTTGATTCGGTTCTGTACCAATTATATATTCGCGAGGCGGACGTATAGAAAACATCGTTTCTGTTGTCAAGAATTCGTGTTTATTAGTCCGTTACCTAGCAATGGATGTTCCTCACTGTCGCGTATTGTTGAACGCATTACCTAGCAACGGGATATTTACCAATAATCTGTCTCCGCGGTAACATGTTTATCGAGCCGTTGCCTAACAGTGGGTCGATACGTCACAATATTTTGTAGGAAGAAATATAAACACGCGTAAAAAACCTGTAAGAGATTTTTGTTCCGTGTACTAAACATTAATAGCATTAGCAGTATTCGAAAGTTTGAGCTCCCGCCCCTGCAAATATATGCTTATTAGAATTTACACACGAGAAGAATGTTCAGAATATGCAACCAGCTTGCGGAAATACGTATAGCTATTAGCAAATGCCATAATAAACGATTTCAGCAAATCATTTTATTTACTAAGGTTCTCACTCTGTGTTTGTTTGTACGAGTGTTGTAATAATTTTGATATCTATTTTAGTATTAGAATGAACCGTAAGAGAAGTCATTATCAGACACGTAAGCTTTTGCATAGAGGGTGGTCATTATCTAGAAGTTTCCTAGCACGGAGAGAAGGAAAATAAAGTAGACTTTTATCCAGAGCTTATTTTCCATACCGAATTTCCGGAGTTCACTACATCTTGGGAATGGTTTCGCAGTATTAAATTCTTTATGGAACAGAGACCAATGTATTGTCACGAACAAGTCACGTGCTGCTGTGCAACAGCTGTTTACTCGCCGCTGCTAAGCAATGATACTTGCGTTGTCACTGTAACATTTGCTTGAATGTGTGCAGTTCCCACAAACATATAAGATATTGTGACATGTAGACCCATTTCTAGGCAATGCCCGAAATATGCACAGGTAACAATAGAAAAGGCATTACAAGAACTGTTTTATGTGGTCTGAACCATGTCTGTAATGGATCGCTAAAAACATTCCCGTAGAAGCAAACGCAAGGAGCAATCGGATATCTATTACTAGGCATTGGTGCGGTATACGGGCTTTGTCGATGATACAAGCTGTGTTTTCCATGGAGTTCGTGCAAAGTAGATATAAGAGTGTCCAGTTCCGAAGCTGGCAGTTGTGAAAGAGCGAGAATGGGTATAATGGCGTATAAAGGAGAACAACGGAGTTAGCTTGCGAAAAACAGCTTTGAAGTATGCTGTAGTTACAGTCAGACTTATAAATCCGTTGCCAGGATACGACTAGTGAAGACAGAGAAGACTTAGCGTGTCCTAGTGATTTGTGAAGTGGGTAGATTAACGATAGCGCTATAGCTGGTTGCGATTAAGAGAGACTGTAAAAGAAGGTGTTAATAAACCCAATCATCTAAATCAGAACCCGTTACTATTGGTCACGGAGCCATAAATGCATGACAATATTTAGAGTACATGATTCAAGCAGGATGTAAGGTCAAATCGCCAGAACACCTATAGTTCCACAGACAGTCAACAGATATCATCACCAATATGTCATGAATAAGGGACAGTTATGTTTAGAGAGAGACTAATCATCCCTGAGGAAGTTCCTCAGAACGCACCTCCAGTCTGTAGTCTGCCATTTAGAACGGCAAATTATCCAAAATCGCAGACGCCGAGAGGTATAGGATTTCAAGTAGGGCGTTATGGCAATACATCAATGAAAAGAAAACATTTATATTTATAATGATTTTATATATTTCAGGAGGACTGCATAGTACAGATAATTCGGCCAAAATCATACCTTCCACAATTTTCTCTCTCCTGGCGCTCATGAGAGAAGCCTATGGAGATAATATTATCACGCTTTGGGGTGTCTTGTAAGACGGGGTTTGCACCTGATGATTGGATTTATTGCACCTTATACATTCACACAGTTCGGAACTACAGGCAATTATAGCGCTATCACTGATTTACACAATTTACAGTTTACCGTTGTACACACGCACTAGGGTTCTCAGTCTTCACTAGTCATCACCTGGCAACGGATTTATCACAGTCTCATTTGCACTTCAAATCACAGCCTAAATCCTTTCTTACCCTTATTCTCCGAGAACTCAACTCACTTCTATTCCTCTGATACTGTTCTCTACTCTCCAAATGACCTTCTTTGTCCCTTTATAACCTCCGGCACGGACCCCACGGAAGACGCCGTCTTCTGTTATTAAGGAGGCGTGTTTACAGCTTCGCTATCTAGCAATGGATGTCCTTCTACTGTCGCGAGCGCTTGTGATGCGGGAATGTGTTTAAAGACCGGTTGCCTAGCAATGGGTATACACGTCAAAATATAATATATTGTAGCTAAATGAGTCCTACAGTCTATATATACGTATATGGAGTGTATATACACCTGATGATGGTCCCCATGTGGCCGAACATGTCTAACACGATAGAATGAGGAAAGGAAGCTTAGCACGGCCATACCTTCCTTTGTGTTACTTCTTAGAGCAGGGTCTAACCCTACGAGTCCTGAGACGCATAACGCCAAACACGGCTGCCTATAATGTTTGTTTTTCTGCGCATGTTCGGCGGTCGATAGCTCTGTACCACTTACGTGCGTGACCTGTGTGTGGCACGCAACGGGACTGTAATGGCGCGAATTAATAAGTACGGCATTGTCCTTCTTGGCGTCCATATGCAGGCTATATGTATAAATATGTATAGAGAAGAGAAGGAAAGTAGAACGGAATTATTCTAATAATTCCCTTTTCTTTCATTTCCTTCTCTTCTCTATAGGAGTTTCTTCCATTCTGTTTTAATTTTTTTCTTCCTCTATTTCTTCCTTTGAAGGAGCCGGGATAGTGCAGTTGGTATAGTGACTGGCTATGGGCTGGATGACAGAAGGATCGGAGTTCGAGTCCCAGTAAGGTCAAGAATTTTGTCCTCTCCAAGTCGTTCAGACCAGCCTGGTGCTCAACCAACCTCCTACCGATTGGGTACCGGGGGCTCTTTCCGCTTCCCCGTTTTCATGGCGTGGCGTTTAATGAATTAAGCACATGCATAACTTTAAGCTTTTCACGTTTATTAACTTTCTTTGTCCATCTGACCGAATAACTAAATATCTAAATAAATGACTGTCTTGCTGTGTAACTGGATGACTTATTGAATGTTTCAGTAAGGTTCCGACGAAATTTCTGACTGACCGATTTTTTGACCGATCGTATAGAAGTGTTACTGTGAGGGTCTGGCCGTTGGATTCACTATGGATGACAGAAAAATTGGCTCAGTCTCTGACTGAACATTTATTGCGTGACTGGCCGAGAGTCCGACTGCTATATACTTACAAACTCCTATATCTCAATTCTAGAAGGAGTACAAAGAGACTACATACAAACAAAGCTTATAAATTTGTTGAATCCAAATGGAAGAGCTACCATCATGGACTTAACTGGATTCAAATGTATGCAAGGGAAACAATTGAAGAAGATTAGCCCCAAAACGTCGTCTGAAGTGCGCACTTTGCAGGGGAAGAGGAATGCAAAAGGAATAGATAAGTAGGCGAAAAGAGGAAAAAAGGAAGGAGAAGTAGTCTTCAACCGTCAGCTGCTCCGGAGTGCTGTAATTAAACAATTGCGAGTCTCAGAACAAAGAAATTCAGAAGGAAGGGTGTCCGTTTGATACGACTGTCCAATATTAGGGAATTCTGCGACATTCAAACAACTACAATCTCCCCCAGCCCTAAGAAGGTGTAAATTTACCGAGGGTAAGTGGGGGGAAGGGGGGTTAATACCAAAATTTGTTGGACGTATTTAGTTTAATGCTCATTGTTTCAATACAAACCTTGCCCAGTATGAAGCTCATTTGGAATTCTGTCGCTTTCAGATAAATACCAAACTGATCACATGGTCCTTAAGAAGCTGATAGGGCCAGAACTGGTCAAGGAATTCCCAGCATTTTATGAATCAAAGATTCACTACCGTGTTCACAAAATCGCCTCATACGACTCTGTCCGGATCCTGTTGAATGTAATCCCACTCTTACAAGCGTCGTATCCCAGAAGATAGAACGCTTCACAGCTACTGCTTTGAGAACCGAAATTCCAACATTTTCTACCTCTATTCTCCTTATGATGAGAGAAATTTTAACATCATACACACAATAGACACAAGAACGGGTTTGCGGTTTAGATGAAAGAATTCAAAACAAATGGACTCTGAATTCAATGACAGTAAGAATTCTCTAAATATAATATATCATAAGGTATAGATTCTTCATGTATTGTACACGGACCTGGCAGAGAACACAAAGACTCCATTTAGGTACACAGCTGAATCTGAAATTGCGTGAGTCTGAGGTTGTCACTTTCGTGGGTGCCACGTTTCCAGCCTTTAGGAATGTGATGCCGTGTACTTTGGTACCTACTTACAAAATTACTCATTGTCACATCCCAGAAGATCGTACACCGCAGCAGGGCGAAAAAACAAGTTACAGGCCTACGCAGTTTAATTCTACAGCGTGGTTAGCTTTACAGTAATAGATCTGCATCTGCAACAGATCAGTTGTGTAAACAAGATCAAGGAGAGAATGTGTTATTATTATTATTATTATTATTATTATTATTATTGGAGGGGGTGGGTTTCCCCATGCACCGCGACCAGTGGTCTACTGTACGTCCCCCTGTGATATTCTACCAGTCTCTATACCCTAACGATACTGGTGCGTGCCATCAGTCCCGACTCAGCCAGCAAGTTCGGCCTCTACTGGTTCAGCGGTATCTAGATACTTCCCCATCTACTAGAGGCGTTAGAGACTATTATTGGGCGGGAAATGTCCTTTATAATTTGGCTCAGAGGCCTCCTTGAGGCATGAGGTTCTTTTACGTGCCGTAAAGCTACGACACGGGACCCACGGCTTAAAGTCCCTCCCGGAGGACTTGTTCCCTGAATTTTTTCGCCCTTAAAAATTCCACGACCTCAGCCGGGTTTGAACCCGTGTACCTTGAGTCATGAGGTGGGAACGTTACCCCTAGACTACGGAGGGCGCTCAGAGAATGTGTTAATGCTCTGACTCCAGATCAGAGCACATTTCCCTTCTGTTGATACACTAAATACTATACATTATGTTTACGGAGCGTTTGAAGTGATCTGGTTTTGGGTTTTGACTTGTGCATTTCGAGACTAAATAAAACCGTTAAGAAAAGAGTGATCAGATGATTACGAAGTACGGGACATTGCGACTGTTCAAACAATACGGAAGGCCGTTTAGAATATTGAGAGAATATAAACTGATCCCCACTGCAGATCCCGACCCAAGATGTTGAAAAGTAAACACATCTTACCGCTCGAGTTGTGTACACCGTAAAATGCCTCAGAAATTATTATCTGGGATATCTGGATATGTCTACATAAACATAACTCAGATATATTATAAAACAATATAATATACTATTATTTGGACTGAGTTTTATATTTTAGTACTGTAAAAAAAACCCACACACATGCGCGTGCACGCACACACGCACACACACACACACACACACACAAACAAACTACGAGGCACAAAACATATTGTTCCATGTTCCTAAATCCACTTGGACATCCACAGTCAACAAAGCATATTCGCAGATGAATAGGAAATCAAGTACTGCAATACAACACCTATACACATACACGCACACACGGGCAGGCCCATACATATTACAAGAGACAAAATACACTATTCTGAGACCCTAAATCCACTGGGAGATCTTCCGCCTGCAAAACGTATGCGCGCATGAATATGAAGTCAAGTACCGCAAAACAATATATACATACATGCACGCACGCAAACTGCAGGAGACAAAATACATTGTTCTATGTCCCAAAATCCACTGGGACCTCCTCAGCGAGCGAAATGTATGCGCACACGAATATTAAGTCTAATACAGCAACGCAATATCCATACACAAACAAGCACACACAACACTAACATACAACCACAAGAGACAAAGCATTGTTTCGTGTCCCTAAACCAAACGGAACGTCATCAGCTTGCGAAGCGTATTCACACTTGAATATAAACATGATACAGCAAGTTCTACAGCACGCGGTTCTGACATAATATCATATCCTCACTTCTGGATAAGAATTCAGCTTGCGAAGCGTATTCACACTTGAATATAAACATGATACAGCAAGTTCTACAGCACGCGGTTCTGACATAATATCATATCCTCACTTCTGGATAAGAATTCAGCTTGCGAAGCGTATTCACACTTGAATTTCAATATGATACAGAAGACCGTACAGAACATGATCCACACACTTCAATACCAGTTTCCTACAGGAGACCTTACTGACGTCACTCTAAAACATTATTATAAATAATCAGGAGAAAATTCAGCCTACAAAACATGTTCGCATCTGGACCTGAAGTCTCACACAGAAGGACCTAGACGAAGTGTCCTGAGTTCAGAATGTTACCCTAAATATTCACGGCATAAATTATGTTTAGGTATCGATCAAGCATTGTATTATGACTTGGAAATAGTTAAACAGGCCAAACATCACCATTCAAGACCATGTGCTTGTATTTCGTCCCGAACAGTGATATCTTCAGCCAGGTGTTTCTAGGTTTTCTTAAGTCACTTGAGGCAAATATTTGATTAGCGCATTAATATGTGATACTACCGCTTACGGTACCTAACCATTTAAGCCGTGCGGTCCTCTCAGCGTCTAACAGAAATGAGTAACAGGGATCTTCCTGGGGGTACAGGCGTTAAGCGTGTAAGGCTGAAAATTTCACCGCCATCTGTGACTATCTAGGAAATGTGGGAGCCTCGACGTCTCACAACCCTATCGGCCTCCACGGCCTGTTATAGGGACAGCTTTACCTTTACCTTAGCGCTTACAACACTGTTTCCAGTCCATAAACATTCGTTCAATGTTTACTTTTGTAATGCAGCAAACGAAGAATTTAGGGTGTCCGGATGAAAGGTATCCAAAATAAAAAATGTATATCTCGGAAACTAATTGATATACACGAATCCGGTTTATGTCATCGAAAGGAACACTCTGAAAGTTGTTCCTTCATACCTGGCTTACGCGCATACGCCGCCACATTTTTGCCACCATGTTAGGAATCACCTCGACAGAGAGATGGCTGGGATATGAATTATATTGTCTACAGATTTAAATTTCGGAACCAACTGACAGAGTTTCGCGAAATTTAATGCCTTCAGTAAAATGTGAAACAAAGAAGGATGCCTCTGCATTAAATGTATTTTTAGTTTTGGGTTTGATGGTCATAACTAATGAATAACTACAGTGAGGAATGCCTAAACATTAAGAATAAAATATTGTTCACAAGTAAACTATTGAAAACATAGCGATCCATCAAAACTCTGAGGGTATGTCTGACAAATTCTACAAAGTAAACACAATAATCAGTAGTTAAGTAGTCTTATTAACTTCTTACGAAAAGAATAAAATAGGAAGAAAATGAACATGATTATGATGATAACAATAATAATAATAATAATTTATTGATTTACGTGCTGAGCTCAACAGCCAAAGACTAATTACAGAGTCAGCACGAATACAAAATAAGGTCACAAAAAAAATATGGACAAAACAAACAAGAAAATCGATTAGTGTTATGTAAATTAAAACACGTTATTACCAATTAAGAGTAATAAGAATAATAATTGAAGTAATTTTAGAGTGTTTGTCATCAAAATTTGTTTACTGAAGGCAAAGGCTGAAACGCCTAACAAATACAAGGAAATACAAAGATAAAATGCAAGTGAGATAACGATTTACCATAATTATATGAAGAAAGAGTACTCACGCGGCCTTACACTACTGCCAACAGTAAAAATGAAATATCCCTGTTTAACTTAGTTGGAATACGAAGACTAACAGTATTCATGACAGAGTGACAGTCTATTTTCCCTTTAACACAATTGCAATCAACATGTCCTCTGAAATGAACTGTTTTCAATTACAAACGTTATAAAATCAAATCAGAATCGCGAGAAAATCAAACTGATCAAATCGACTAACACAAATTTCAAAATTTATTTTGTATATTTTAAAGTGTGTAGCAATCTGTCAACGTAAGGTTACTCCGGGAGACCGAGGCGTATTCAAGCGTTGATGTAATTAAAGCGACATGTAAAATCTTAGGGATAATATTAATAAGGAAGATAATCTCATCCATAACTGCAAGCATGAAAACGCTGAATGAACTAGGATACGATTTTATGATAATCTATGACTGAGACTAGTAGACAGCCCGTGAAATTATTATTATCTGTTTATTTACTTACTTGTTTATTGTTTATTTAAATACGCTGCCAGTAGCTTAGGTTGCATAGAGTGGAAAGGTACAATAATCTGTGCATAACAGATTGGAAAGGAATTGCAATAAAGCAATCTACTTTAATTTGAGGCACTATACCGACATTTTCTTGGGGGACTGGGTAAAACACGAAAAATTTTTGGCAGGCGGCCGATGTTCCAGCAGAGATTCGAACAGGCCACCTCCCGAATATGTCAGAAGCATCTATCTAATCTATCTATCTATCTATCTATCTATCTATCTATCTATCTATCTATCTATCTATCTATCTATCTTATCTATCTATTTATAGCTCTGCAGCCCTTGTGGACCTTGGCCGCTGTTTCAGTTTCTTAGTCTATACACAGTCGGTGGGACTCCTTGGACGAGTGGTCAGCCCGTCGCAAGACCCCTACCTACCCAAGACATCCATGCCTCGAGTGGGATTCGAATCCACGATCCCAGCGTTCAAGCGAGTGAAGAGAGTTCATTCCTTAGACAGCGCGGCCACTGTGATCGGTAGATGAATAATTTCTTTATTTGGATTTCTCAATAACTTCATTTCTGAATTATAAATTTAAAGTATTTAAATATGGGATTAAGAGCAAGCTTTGTATGAAAGTAGGCTTCATATGTTTCACTCGAAAATCCTTGATTTTCTTTTGTTTGTGTACATCTAGCTAAGGGCTTTACTGCTCTCGGTTCTGCAACTGCCATTATTTTCCTTCGTCTTTACGCCAAGCTCATGTATTGTTATCCTATTTTATCATTCGAGTGAGGAATATTTTCCGAATGCAGTCACATTATTCTGTCTGTAAATGAACTAACCATTTACAGGGATACGAGTAAACTGAACTGTAGAACACAAACTACGACACATCATTGTTAACCACAGCAATGAAACGTTACGTCACGAATTCTACAATAAAACTAAGAGATTGCATAAACAGGAGGTATAACATTGGGACGCAGTCACTAGGTTAGTAAAGCCTTCTTCTACATAGAGTTGCCACCTGGTGGGTAAAATTTGAAGTTTCGCACATGTACAATACATTGAAGCAGAAGAATCGATACTGCGCAGCTAAGTCGACTCTCGAAACAACTCGATACAAAAGTGGGGGGGGGGGAAGCACGTGGTGGTGGTGGTAGCGAATCAACGGCTGCTTTAAAGGGGAGCAGCGTTTCTGGAGCTAAACAGTATGGCACTTGCTAATCTGAATGATTGATTATGATGATGAGTATGATGATGATGACAGTGGTGGTGAAAATGGTAATAGTAGATCTTAGCGCAGTTGGTTGAGGCACTGTGCTGCTCAACAGACATTGGGACCGCCTCGTTTTCCACATTAATCTCAATTTGCCTCCGGTGCACATTAAAACGTGAGAATCTAAATTTGAACAGAAATCCTCCATATTTGTTATTTCATATGTTGCGTTCTTCAGTGTTAATTATAATTTATTCACTGGGCTCACTTCCAGTCCCATAGCACAGTTAATTCCATTGCCAGATATATAAAACTTTATCAAACATAAGAATATTTACTTTTAGTCACTGTGAATCAAGTGTAACCCCTAATTCAGCTGTAATATAACAGAAAAATGTGACACGACATGCACGCAGGTATCACGCACGTATATGCCATTTTCAATGTCTTTTTCAATTTATATTTTCGTGAAATATTATAGGTCTATTTTTTTTGTTTGTTCTTTGACAAAAATATCATTGCACGAATATTACGTATGCCACTGCTGCTTGTCTCTTCCTGTGGTGTAAAAGGCGACCAGGGCGTAAGACTGACAACCCTACGGCCATCTCTGAGCCGACTGTCTAGATAATGTGGGACCTTCAACGTCTCACAAACCTATGGGCCCCATAGCCTGTTACAGGGATAGTTAAAACTTTTTTTTTTACTGCTGATTGTCTGAAATATATTTTTATACACATGACGTTTAGAGAGTTGGCTCCACTCCTGTCTCCAGCTTGTTCTGGTGGTTCTGTATGAATGGACTCCACTTCGAAAGAAGCGGTTGTTTCCTAATAGACGTACTTCCCCGACAACTGACTGGATATACTGAGAAAAACCAAGAAAACACTCGGTCAGGACAGGTATTGTCTCGGCCGAGATCCGAACCCAGCACCTCTAGAATATTCAGTGTGGAGCAATACCGCCATGTCATACCGCTCGGTCGTGTCTTCAGGCACCTGCATATAATTATTATTAGAGATTCGTTATTTCATATTCCTGTTATTTATACATGGGCGGCGACCTCTGGGATCGATCCCGGTACCCTTAAAACACCATATTAAAGCGATAACCCCGAGATTATCTGCACAAGCTGAAGAAGTCTCCTCAGACGGCTCCCATTAACTATTAATGTATTCTGCTGACCGCCGGTCACGGTAGCTGAGAGGTCTAAGGCCTGCACTGTCTTCGCTCGGTCGGAAGCCGGGATCGTGGGTTCGAATCTTACTCAGGGCATGGATGTTTAGTGTCTGTATGTGCTCACGCGCGTTCTTCTGTGTTTGTGTAGAGGTAGAGGCCCTGCGGCGAGCTGATCATCCACTCAGGGAGTCCTACCGAATGTAAAAGATCTAGTAAACCGAAGTGAAACGGAGAGTTTCATTGAGGTAGGACAACGCCCAAATTTTGGCTGTAGAGCCCCAGAAAAGAAAAAATCTGCTGATCGTCGACACAACAACTAATTAATAAAATTAACACTGATACAATGATAACACGTAGTTTCCTTACGTACTAACAACTACATGTTTAGATGATAACAGATCACCATCAGGTAGTAGGTAGGTAGTTCATGAAAATATAAATCACTGAACTATGAAGTTAAAACGGACCAATTTTTACAATTAGATTGTGCCATTAGTAAAATATTAAATTAGGAATTAATCCTGAATGAATACGCGAGTTTGTGCGTTAGATGTTAAAATAAAGTAAGATAAGTGGCTAGTTGGCATTCTGTTGTGTATCATGAATAGGTGCATATGTACACTGCAGTGTGGGTGGAAACTATGCGAATCGGTGAGGGCATGTCTAGTTACCTATATACATAAAAAAGTAAAGCTATCCCTGTAACAAGGTGTGGAGGCCCATAGGGTTGTGAGACGTCGAGGCACCCACATTTTCTAAACAATCGGCTTACAGGTGGCGGTGAGTTTGTTAGTCTCACGCGCCGGCCGCTCTTTACCCCCCGAGGAAGATTCCTGGTACTCATTTCTGTTAGGGGCTGAGTCGACCGCAGGGCCACAGTGAGGCTGGAAGAATCAGGTAAATTGAAAAATCCTATGAGCTCATCGGGAACCGTACCCGCGACCTTCCGACTTGTAGCATAGTGTCTCAACTAANAGGCACCCACATTTTCTAAACAATCGGCTTACAGGTGGCGGTGAGTATGTTAGTCTCACGCGCTGGCCCCTCTTTACCCCCCGAGGAAGATTCCTGGTACTCATTTCTGTTAGAGGTTGAGTCGACCGCAGGGCCACAGTGAGGCTGGAAGAATCAGGTAAATTGAAAAATCCTATGAGCTCATCGGGAACCGTACCCGCGACCTTCCGACTTGTAGCATAGTGTCTCAACTAACTTCGCTACCGCATGTCCACCTAAACACCTATAAAAAAAGGTAAATTTTTCGTTGTGCTTAACTAAATAAGCACTACGCCATGAAGGCGTATGGGGAGTGGATGTATAGATCCACATTTTCTTCACCTTAGCAATAGCTGGAGGTGAGTGGTCACCCTCACGCCTTTGCTTCTTTACACCCGGGGAAAGAGCCCCCGGTACCCATTGGATAGGACGTTGGCTGAATCCCAGAGCCGGTCTGGACGACGTGGAGAATAGAAAATTCTTCACCCTAACAGAGCTCGAACTCGGACCCATCGGTCGTCCAGCATGTAGCTAGTNGACCTTCCGACTTGTAGCATAGTGTCTCAACTAACTTCGCTACCGCATGTCCACCTAAACACCTATAAAAAAAGGTAAATTTTTCGTTGTGCTTAACTAAATAAGCACTACGCCATGAAGGCGTATGGGGAGTGGATGTATAGATCCACATTTTCTTCACCTTAGCAATAGCTGGAGGTGAGTGGTCACCCTCACGCCTTTGCTTCTTTACACCCGGGGAAAGAGCCCCCGGTACCCATTGGATAGGAGGTTGGCTGAATCCCAGAGCCGGTCTGGACGACGTGGAGGATAGAAAATTCTTCACCCTAACAGAGCTCGAACTCGGACCCATCGGTCGTCCAGCATGTAGCTAGTCGCTATCCCGGCTCCTCATCTGGATGCCTATACATATTTTTATTACATTACTGATGTGTCTCGTTACAGTAGGCGCCTACTGAAGTCTTAACTGTATATATGCATTACATATAGACAGTTAGCTAGTTTATTAATAGTAAATAACGAGCAAATACAGAAATTTGTGGTCGAAATTTTCTGAATCACTACAGGCAAATGCTTGAATACTACTCAGCTTG